>NC_056739.1:249472054-249489554 GCF_019279795.1 Protopterus annectens | reverse complement strand
ATTGATTTTTACCACAAGCTGTGAGATAGCAATGCTAAAATGTGCACCACTGTACAACATCACTATTCCTCTTAAATAGCATTGTTCAAAGAAAGGTGTATTACTAACACAGCAGTTTCTAAATAAAAGTATCAACAACTTAGAAATAAGGCAAAAAGACAAATAAAACAGGATAAAATACATTTCCATCATAACATTCAAAATGCATATAAAAAAAACCCTCAAAATTCTGGCCAGCTATAAACTCAATCCTTCACCCAGGAAAATCTACTACACCAATGCCAAACATCCACAAAAGTTCCAATAGCATAGCTACCCTTTTTAACAAAAATTTTACTGAATCTATAATTGCTCTTTCCAAACAGCAAACTCCTACTCCTGATACCAAACCAGCCAATTCTACAACTAGCAATGCCTCATTCTCTTGTTCCCCAGTTCCTACAGCCACTATAAAAAAAACTACTACAGAAACTAAAACCTACTACACTTGCCATAGATAATTTACCTAGTGAATACCTCAAAACTGCAGCTGAATTTATTGCATTCCCAGTATCAATCCTTATAAATAGATCCATTCTCGAAAACAAGGTCCCTCAACTGTGGAAAATTTCCCATGTAATCCCACTTCATAAAGGAGGACCTTCCACCGAACTGACAAACTATGTGCCAATTGCTATTCTTTCACCTCTTTCTAAGCTACTCAAAAGGTGCATTCATCTCCAGGTCATGAAATTCTTACTAACAAATAACCTTCTCGCAAACACTCAATATGGGTTTCGCCCATCACATAGTACCACTACAGCTCTCTTATCCTTCACGAATACTGCAAACCATCACAGGAATAACAACAACTTTGTATCTGCCATCTTTCTAGACCTATCAAAAGCTTTTGATATGGTCTCCCATTCCAAACTAATAGCTATACTAACTGAACTATCCTTCTCACCATCTGCCATAGCATGGTTTCATAACTATTTATCTGGGTGACAACAATCTGTTCTATGGCAGGGTGACCTATCTCCACCCCTTCCTTTATCCATTGGTATCCCCCAAGGATCCATCTTGGGCCCTCTCCTTTCCTCCCTCTTTACCAATAATCTACACACAACTACTCCACATGGTTCTATAATACAGTATGCAGATGATTCAACACTTACCTGTGCTGCCACTTCTCTATCAACTCTTCATTCTCAAACACAGGAATCTTTCACTTCTGTTGAAACATGTTTAGCCAATGCCCATCTAATCCTGAACCCAAACAAAACTAAATTATTACTCTTCCAACCTACAAGACATCTATCTCATGCCCAACATTTAACATAATAGCCAAAGACAATACTGTGATCTCCCTGACAACCCATACAAAGCTTCTTGGACTGGAAATAGAAAATACCCTAAAATGTGACTCGCACATCTCCCTAACTATAAAAAACTCCATAAGAAACTTGGAAGTGTATATAGGCACAAAAGGTTCCTGACCACAATAGCCAGCATTAAATTAACACAAACCCATCTGCTCTCCACTCTACTGTATGCCTCTCCAATTTTAACTAATCTAAGGAAAACTGACTTATCTAAGCTAGAAGCATGTTATAATACAATTGCAAGTTTGCATCTGACTGTCCATATAGAACACATCATTGTACAGCTTTAAGGATACTAGACTGGCTTGAGCTTCCCAGCATTATTCTTTACAACCAACTCTATCTAACTCACAAAATTGTAACACAACCAACTAGAACCCCTGCACTACAAAATCTCATCCTTCATTACAGTTCCAACAGACCACTTCACTCTAACAACAAGAACTTACTCACCATCTCCAAGGCCAACAACACTGCAGGAGAATCTTTATTTTCCAACTATATATGTCATATATGGAACTCCCTTCCTAACTTCATTCTCTCAATCTCGTCCACTAACCACTTTAAGCAATCACTTAAAGCTTATCTAAAAATAAGTGGCTATGTTCCTGTAAAACCCTCATGAGTGCTCTGATACATCACAGTATACCCAAAACATATCCAATTTTTCCCTCGGTGTTTAATCCTTTGTGCCTACCGACCTATCTTAACCTTATATCTTGACATAAGTCATACCTACAAATACTACTAGCTATGTTCAAAGCCCAGTTTTATTTGTCAAGATGTAACAAATTTGTATGTTCTTATGTATACTACATTTTGTTTACTTTATACGTTACTGATTATTGTAATGTGTGCATGAAAATTTACTATAAACCAAACTGCAACTCAGCTTCCCGGATCAATGAAGGCAGTCCTCCTTATCAAGTGGGTACCACCAATAATTCCACCTTATGGTTCGAAGAATAATAGTTCCAAAACGGACTCGACACCAAAATGGTTCAAAGCTTTATTACACAAATAACTTCAGATTTAGCGTTTTCATCTCCTTACCAGAGATACATACTATATATTTATATATTTTATATATTTTATTCATGGATATTTATTTATCCATATAATTTTGTGTATATAGTTACTAATTAATTGCTATCTTAATATACTACATTATTTTTTAACATTTCTATCAATTTTACACATTATATTATATACTATACATATATATTTTTTATACAAGTATTTATATACACCTGTGGTTGAAAATTCTGTGTGGTACTAGAGTTGTGATATGTTGCATTGTTTTCTGTTATTTTTTGTTATTTTTTGATATTTTTTGAATTTGATATATTTTTGCTATATTTTTTGTCATACATTTATTGTTATACATTCATTCATTCATATATTTATGCATATATATTTATATGTATAACGTGCACAATATTTTTGACTATACATTTTTGTTAATTTTCATCAATACATTCCTTTTTGGAGGAATGCAGAATATTTATACTTAGTTATTTTCTACCTTTGTGACAGATTTTGATACAAAGATTTTTTAAGACAATTGATTTCATTTACATAAATTGACTTATTGAAGGCAATTAACTGTGATTAGTATGGTATAAATATGTGATGTTAGTGGTTATTAATTGATTCTGAAGAGGTCTCCGGTAGGGAGACAAAAGCGCTAAATCTGAAGTTATTTTTGTATAATAAAGCTTTGAACCATTTTGGTGTCGAGTCCGTTTTGGAACTATTATTCTTCGAACCATAAGGTGGAATTATTGGTAGTAC
This sequence comes from Protopterus annectens, assembly GCF_019279795.1. Lineage (NCBI taxonomy): Eukaryota > Metazoa > Chordata > Ceratodontiformes > Protopteridae > Protopterus > Protopterus annectens. The sequence goes on along the minus strand of NC_056739.1, from coordinate 249,486,396 downwards.
CCACTTGATAAGGAGGACTGCCTTCATTGATCCGGGAAGCTGAGTTGCAGTTTGGTTTATACTACTTGTTTACATTTCTTTTTGGTTCATGAAAATTTACTGTTACTCATGGAGCTTTTCTCCCCATGCCTCTGCTGAAAAAGGATCTGTGTCTAGTCAGACTTTCCTGGTAAACAAATGTTAATAAAAAAAAATAATAATAAATAAATAAATAAATAAATTTGAATCATGAACCTCCTCCCATTAGGTAACCAGCAGCTTGAAAACTCTGATGCATAAAGGAACTGAAAAGAATGTAATTCCAGTCATTCATTGTTTAGAAACAACATGTATTGTTTAGACACAAAATTTAACAGAAATTCTTTGCCATTCTCCAAGATACCTCTTTTGTTTTAATGTGTTATTAACACTCATATAGCTCTAGACAATGACAAATTATTTCCCATGATCTGACTCTCAAACAGATGAACTGTGAACTCTAAGTTCTTATTCTGAGTCAGTATTAGACATCACCCTTTCTTCTTTAACAACATTCTTAAACAAATATCATAATTTCCTAACAATTAATCATAACTAAATGCCATTTGTAACAGCACTTTGAAAGAGAAAATTGTAAACAAAATATTATCAAGCTTACCAAGATCTGTAGCTTAAGGACAATAAGAGTCCCAGCACCCTAAAGGGTGAATAATGGCAAGAATGACCTTATTATCAGCTGATTTACATCTCTTTATAGCCATTAACTACACAGGAATGACCTCATTATCAGCTAATTTACATGTCTCTCCATAGCCATTAACTATCACAAGTGCAGATCAACACTTTCCTGTGGTAACTGACACTGGTCCACAAAGGTTCCTCACAAGGAAAATTCAAGGTCTTCAGCATCTGTCCTATGTGGATCACTGTCACTTTATTCTGTTTCATACAGACTATTCAGAGGCAGTCTCTGCCTTGCATATAAGGTAATCTCTGATCCTGCTTTATTGGAAATGCTACATTTCCGTAAGTCAAATGATACATGGGATACTCGCTCTAAAGACCTTAAACTGGTATGTGACATTAATAGAACCTGCTGGAAGGACAGATTTGCCTCCCAGAGCTTAGCAAACCTTTGAAATAGACTCCCACTTCATGTCAAACAGAGCACCTCATTGTCACTCTTCAAATGCAATCTGGATGACTGGATGGGGAAACATAAATTCACCCCGGGGGTTCTACCTGTGTTCCTCTTGGACAGGGGCAATAGGTGCCTATTGTGGAAATAAGGGTAGAACTTGGCTAGGCTTGTAAGAGCCATGAGGCCATTAGCCTAGTAACTTCCTATGATCCTATGGTGGCCCATATAATGAAGTAGCAGAAGCACCCTCTTCATGCACTCTCTGACACACAATGCAAAATAATATAAGTTTACCCATGGTGGGTAGGGCCCCACATCCTTCATTTTGTTGAATTGGTGTTGCGACATGGTACATATGTATCTCTGGTATCTAGTGACCCCTCCAATCCATGACATGAAAGTTATCGCTGGTATCTAGTGTCCACGCTCCCATCTATTAGATGAGAGAACTTTCATTATGCATGGACTGTAGTGGTCCCCCAGATCCATGCAGTGAGAGTTATGCATGGTATCTAGTGTTTCCCCGATCCATGTCTTGAGTGTTATCTCTGGTATATAGTGGTCTCCCCATTGTTTCAGGATTTGTTTAGTGTGGTGGTTTTCCAGCCCCCAACCCCACCCCCACACACTTACACCTAGCCGATCCCTCAATAACCCCCTACTTTGACCTCTCAGGTAGATACATGCACTAACACATACACTCATACATGCAGCCATTGACATGCACACATACTCACAACCTATAGCACTACTTGATCACTAAACTTCCCAGTACTTACCTCTACCATGATAAATATGGCCTTTTGGCCATGTTCATTGCCACTAGCAGCCAGGAGTGGCCATGCTAATTTATGCAGTCAATCGAGCCTCTGAGTAGGTCAGCTATGTAAATAAATGCCTTAACACAAGCAGCTCTGAGGCAGAGCACATGGCTGATTTGCATACACCTTTGTTTTGGAATGCCTCATTAATATCTAGCATGGCTGTGGGGACAGCCCACTATGGTGCTGCGTATCATCATGCAAAAGCACCATGGTAGGGCTGTCTCTAAATGCAGAAAGGTTACTGCGAGGTATGCGCATTCTGAATTCAGCCCCACATCTTTTTTGTACTGCTAAAACAAGTATAAAAAATTAACTGCTGTGTAGAAATATTAGAAATCAAAAAGCATGCAAGGGTGAAGAACAATACCAAAAAAGGGAAGAGTTCAGAAAGCAGCAAAGTCACGAGAGACAAAAAGAGAGAGAGAGAGAGAGAGAGAGAGAGAGAACAGTACTGAACAGATTGTTTAATACACAATTATGATAGACTTTTCTGGCTGTAGACTGTGAACATTATGCTTCCACTAACATTCATAAAAGAGAAATATGAAAAATTATCTATTTTTTGACATTTAAAGACATGTGGCTCAAACATGACATTGGAATGTGCAAACAAACATTACTAATGGATAAAAACACAATTAAGACATAAATAATATGTTTTTTGGGGGGTATATTGTTTGATTATATATCTTTTAGTAATATTCACTAAGAGAAAACACTATAGTCGATATCACGTTTAACTGAATGGAATGCATTTTTTGTTGTTCTATGCTGTGATGTATGGGTTTGATTTCTGAATATATTGTCTTGCTTTATTTTCAGATTAATTTCTTGATGATTTTTCCAAACAGCTCATTCTGGTAAGGTGGTTTTTGATGTTTAAAAATATGTTTTTATTTATTTTGTTGGAGCAAAAGTGCTGAAAATGGGTGTGTGGATAAGTGTATTTAAAAGCATATTTAAAAGGTGTGTGGATAAGTGTATTTAAAAGCTGCTTGTCATTTCTTCATGACTGTATGACTATGATTTTTTTTATTTTAATTTAATGTTATTTATTTATACTTTGTTCACTGTGTTAGTCCCACTATGCCAATTTCCTCTTTCCAGGGGATACCCAAGGTGGTACTCATATTGACAAGGGGAAATTTGGCCTGGGCATCATGTAACATCCATTACACTTTTTAGTAAGTGCACAAGATCTTTTACATCCAGCTGAGCTACCACAAACTCAGGCAGATGGTGTCACAGTTTAACATATCATCCAAAGGACCGAACAGTTAGGAATGCACTGATTGTTATACTGTTGTTGAGTGTCTAACAACATTATGATGTATCTTGTCCATTCCTTAGAGCTCTATTGATTTACTGGTACTACATATGTGATTCTATAGAACATGAAGGCATCTTAGACAGTATTAAACTGAAGGAAGTGTGGTCTTTTAGTATACTATATCAGAAGGCATCTTTAACTTTGTATATGTTAATGCACCTCCCAGCCCTCCATAGCACATTAATCCATGGGCATTAATTATCAGGTGTGAAGAAATTAGACCCTGTCATCTGTGCTAGCATGTCTGGATGAAGGTGTGTATATAATTTGAGATTACATCTGTCTTATATACCAGCATGGTATGATATTGTAAATAAGTTCTTGTTTGTTGATTAATACTCTGTTTGTGCAGGGTGTTTGAAGAGTTGAACAGTGTTATGTTACATGTCTAACTGCACGCTTGTACAGGAGATTCTAAATGCAGACTGTCAGAGAGTCAGCTGATCCACAGATGGTGTCATTGGAATGTGTTCAGATGCTATGTGTTTACTGTCAGAGACTGAAAGACAGGAAGGAATGTTAAAATAACACCTGTTTGTTGATTTTCAAAGTGTGAAATGAAAATTAGAACTAGAGCAGTTAAGACATTTAACCTAGCTTATAAAACAGCCTGCTGAAGACAGTTTAAACAATTGTTGAGTCCAATTCAGTTCATAGTTCAGTTCACAGGTGAGTTGTGTTCACAGTTGTACTGAGCAATAGATAGCCAAAGGACTCATCAAGAACTATAAGCCTGCCTTTGCTCTGTTGTAATATTTATTTAGATCAGGGACAAAGTTCTTCAGTTAGATAGGGATTGTAGCTAATTAGTCAGAGTCTTTTAAATGTTGAATTTCTATCATTCAGTATTAATTTCATTTTCTTGGTGATTGAATTCTGTTTATTGAAAATTCTATTTTATATTTTTAATCATTTTGCTCATTATTAAATATTTTATTATCTTACATTGTGACTGGCAAATTAATGTATTCTTTAGTGATTTGAGAGTGCTTATACCTGCTTTAATAATTCTGGGGCCACTCCAAAAGCCAGATTGCTTTAGGTCATATGCTACCATTTGTTCTGATATCTAATTTTAATAATTGGACACCCCTTTGAAAAGGCATGTAGACTCTCTGATTGGTGGCAGCCTGTTTCTGTATCAGTTTGGGGAAGAGAAACATATGGAAATCGGTCAGGCTTTCCCAGAAGTGTTTGGATGTGTGAGATTCAATTTACTTAAGTGTGAGTGTATCAGGAGTCTTAAACTGGGCTACTTTGCTCTGGAGTGTGTAACAAAGAGTTTCATTAGGGGTGGGCAGAAGTATATAGTCTAGTCCCAGGTTACAGAGTGTGTTCCCATTATGTTCTTAGGGGAAATTGTGAAATATTACTCCTGTTTAAGTGACAATCTCACACTGGAGTCAGTAGTGAAGATTGAAGTTCCTTAGTTACTGACCTAGGCTAGTAAGGGGATGTCACATATTTGGTTCAGTGGGATGTTGATCAGACATCACTGATTGGTGGCAGTTTGGTGGGATATTAACTGGATATCACATATTGGTGGCAGCAGTGGGATACTGACCAGACATCGCATATTGGTGGCAGTTCGGTGGGATATTAACCAGACTTCACACCAGGTACTAGCTTATCAGAGAACCTTAACCAATGGAATTTATTATCAGCTACCAGGTGAAACAATTTTAGTCTCATTTATTACTCGAGCAAGACTGTGTTATAGCTGTGGTCTAAAGCTGGACTTACAACCAGCTCAAAAGGTAAATACCTTGAATAACTCCTTTAGTGACTAAGGCTGAAACATAAAAAGAAAACTGAAGGCACTGATAATGAATTATTCTTACAATATCTCTCTGGATTAGTGCCTTCTCTTTGTCTGAATTTGACAATGGCCTTCCCTCGTCCATGTTGCTTCGTTTCCTCTCAGGTGGTGGTTCATCTGAAAATCAAAATACATGAATATTAAGAACATATATATCCCATTCTATGAGCTTTAGCTTATATTATAAATGTATGTTTGTATGTGCTAAGGTTTATATGGCATGTCAGACTTGGGGTTTGATGCTTGCTATAAAATTTGCCCTACATACAACATCTGTGTTTCTGTCCTGAGTTAATATAATAGGGTTGATTGTGCCACTTTATGTACCATGCAGAATCACCAGCATAGACCTGATGCAAACCTGTAAAAACAATCCTCTGAAAAGGTACAAGTTAAACATCAGGAATTCTAGCTTTCTTGTACTGTGCTTAATGCTTAGGATCAGAATATATTAATAGATGGGAAATAACATATACTGTATGTAGCACTACTCGACTTGAGTCATGTATCCTGAAACAGTGCTTTTAAAGCAGAATTGTCAGGGGGGTATGTCAATACTGAAGATTGATATATATTACTACTAATGTCCTTGTCTACAAATAAAACCAGTGGCTGTGATCTCTTAGACAATATGTAGGTCATTAATATTAACAATTCTTAGGATAATCTTGGAAAAATAAATGTTTTTAATATTTCTTGTACAATGTTACATGAACAAAAATATCCGACTCATAACAGGGCACCTTACCATAGGATCAGTCAGCAAATTTCTCATAGATCTAGTCATACACAAAGGGCCTACTAGTGATCCAATGTCTTAGTCAGTCTGCAATATATCTGTTTGTTTTAAATGGCTGTGTATTGTTTTTTTACAGATCATTGCAAACAGAGAAGGGAAAACAGCTTGTTTGACATTTCTTCACTATTTTGCAATCTCATATTTAGTCTTTATCTGTAACAGTGTGTGTGTGTGTGTGTGTGTGTGTGTGTGTGTGTGTGTGTGTGTGTGTGTGTGTGTGTGTGTGTGTATGTGTGGGTGTGTGTGTAGGTGGGTGTATGTGTGTGTGGGTACAGGCCCCCTGCAAACATGTTTTTTTTTTCCCCAAACATCTTTATTAAATTTACACATATGATAAACGCAATCTTACATTTATATAAATGAAAAATATACAAAACGACACCACTTTAGTTGTAAACAGTTTACATCACAGACACCCTTGAAACAACAGTAGTTGCAAACATTATACATCACTTATAAACCATTCAGTCACTGTCAGTTAAGCATTTTATGGCTTATTCAAATCTTGCCTCTTAAACTTCATTCCTGCTCTGCACATATTGTTCCCACAATTCCCATTTTTTTCCTATGTAGTTTGCTGCTTTCCTTTTCTAAAGATACCAGTTCCAGTTGTTTTATCTCTCTTACTATATTGACTACTTCTAGTAAAATGTTTGTATATAATTTATTTTAAAATTAAGTGGTTTGGTTGCTTTTTTTGAAAGGGAGTTTGGACATCAAAGTGTTCATCCACTTAGATGTGAATACAGATTCTATGATTGATGTAAGGGGTACTAACCAACTGGTTAACACCTGCTAAGTTGCTTGAAGCATCTTAAAGCAGATACTGACTGAGAAAGAAGCATGGATTGAAAATCCTAATTTTCATCCAGCAACTCGAAAGCCAATTGATAAAGTTGTGAATGATATGGATTTGGTTTTCTAAAGAATTATTTAAAAAAGAGATACTGTGCTGCTCCACTCTCATGGTGCAGATGGATGAAGTCCTACATTTAACCAAGGCGACCCCATGTTCAAGTAGTGGCTCATCTGTCGGACGGAGCAGGAAGGGGAACGTGGAAGTGAGTGATCATTGCTCGGTCACCCATTCTTTTGGGGAGGAAGGCAGCTCTGGTCTATTGCTTGGTGTCAGTTAGTGATAGACCTCTGTTTTGCATCCATGACGTACTGAGCATGTGCTGCAAAGGGTCTTGGGAAGACACAACAGAGGAAGTGAAAGTGTTTATGTATAAGTCAGATAGCATTAGCAGATCTCAGGAAGAACTGACGATCAGGGTTAGGAGACCATGGGGTAGGGGGAATATCAGCTGACCTACTATCTACTGACAAACCCTCAAAATCTGATAAGGAATAACCATAAGCTTGACTCTAGGAGTGAATGAGCTTTGGTTATTGCCATGGGGAGGAGATAAGCCCAAATCTTCAATTTCTTCCAGGGAAAATGGTAAGTTCATAGAACCCAGTGGATCAGGGCAAAAAAGAGGAGCTTTGTGAACTGCACACCTCCTTCAGGAGGAAAAAATGAGTAATCTGGGCTTTTGTAGGGGGAAGTCTGGGCCAAGACAAGTAGATCCTTAAAAATCTGTAATATTTATTTGAGTATATAATATAGCATAAGTGTGTGTGTGTGTGTGTGTGTGTGTGTGTGTGTGTGTGTGTGCGTGTGTGTGTGCATACGTGCGTGTGTGTGTACTGAATGGTTTGTCTATGTAATCTTTTTACCCCCTTGAAATATAAATATATATATATATATATATATATATATATATATATATATATATATATATATATATATATAAAAACAATAAAAACTCTGAAGAAAGCGAAGAACCAACATTAAATAATAAAAAAAACTTTGTTAGACTGCTACTAATAAATGAGAAAATACACTCTGGAGCCGTAACTAGCACTTTCATCCGTTTAATGACTGGACTTCATCAGAAAGTGAAATGTGATCCACAATAGGGAAATATAAACCATTCCAAATATGACACTGTACACATCAAGCCAATAACAAGCTAACAGTACTGTTGTAATAATAATTATGTACAAACAGCCAATGAAAGTTATAGGAATAAAAAATGTAAATGAAGTGAACATTTTAAGCAATAGTAAGCAGGTCAATGCAAAACATTTAAAAATAAGAACATATATAAGCAATAGTAAGCAGGTCAATGCAAATCATAATAAATGGTACAGATACATACATACATATTATTGGCCCCATTTTACTGCACATCCAATATTAATATTTTCAAGCCACAGTGGTGCAGAGGTAGCAATGTTGCCTCACTGCAAGAGACTCTCCTGTTCGATTCTCGGCTGGGGTGCCTTCTGCGTGGAGTCTGCATGTCCTCTCCGCTGTCGAGTGGCGTTAGAAAGACATGCGTGAATGGGCATGTCTTTGCTGAAGGTTGGGTGTCGGGCTGGCAACTCAGCACCATAAAAATCTACTGCCAATCATTAATGGACCAGAGTTCAACTGTGGCAACCCCTAACCGGGAAAAGACAAACAAACTAATATTAATATTTTCGTTGAGACCTGGAGGGGCATCAGCATTCAATTTTAATTGCAATTCTCTCACTTCAAACAGCATATCTGTGTCTCCAAAAAAGAGAGAAATATTTTCTAAAACTAAGAATTTATAACTGATAAAATTAGGACAGGATAAACTTATCTTCGCTAATGCATTTTTAACATCTAAATGTTTAATAACTGCGAGGTGTTCTTTTATCCTAGTGGAAAATCTTCTAATAGTTTTTCCAATGTAGAATGAAGAACAAGAAGTGCAAACTGCTGCATAAACTACATATATTGACTTACAATCAAAATGTTGCTTAAAAGTAATGTAAAATGATTATGTTTAAAAACATATGAATGTCCAATAAAAATGTGTGTGCAGGCTACACAAGAGCCGCAAGTAAACATGCCAGGGTTATCATCATTATTAACTTCAGTAGGATGCAATAAAAATCGTGTGTCTCTATTTTCAAAAAGTAACCTTAAAGAATTAGATGTTTTGTGTGTGAATAAAGGGGAAGGACCTAATTTATTAGAAACCTCCTGACTGGAAGAGAGAATTTCCCAATTATTATAAATAACTTCTTTGATATAATCAGCATTTCTGCTTATCGGAACAGGAAAGCTTGAATTTCTATCTAAAGCAGAGCTGCCAAAATATCTGAAGGTGTGTCTGGAGGTAATACTGTGGTAGGATGGACTAGTGGGTGAAGTCCTAGTACCAGAAATCTCATTGGATGAGTAAAGTAAATCTGCATCTGTCCACTCAATGTTAAAATGCTTAGGTGTAAAGCCATATAATAAAATAAGCTGACATTTAGTGTGTCTTAAGGACAGAGTATCTTCCAGTAATTGATTAATAAGAACAGGAGGGTAACCTCTAGCTAAAAGAAATTCACTGAAAATATTATATTCATGAATTAAGGTACTATCATCGCTAATAAGGCGAGACAGTCTGATGAACTGTCCTCTAGCTAAATTGCGCTTCATGAACAGTGGGTGCATGCTAGAAAAGTGAAGGTAATTATTTCTAAAAGTGTCCTTCATAAACACAGTAGAAGACCAAGTAAGGGTGTCCATATTAAGAGACACTGTAAAATCCAAGAAATGAACACTTTTACCATACATAGCAACAGTGAATTTTAAAAAAGAAATACTGTTCGAGATCACAGTAATAAATTCAAATAAAGCACTTTCACTGCCCTTCCAGACACAAAACAAATCATCAATATAATGTTTATATAAACAGACAAAAGTGTAACCTGAGAGATGAACTAGATTGTTTAATTCCCAAGTGGCTAGGGCCAAATTTGCAAAGGCAGGGGCAACCTTAGATCCCATGGCTACCCCTTTAATTTGTTGAAAAATGCAGTTATCAAAATGAAAAAAATTCCCTTTTAAAACCAATGTAATCAAAGTGCATAGGGTATCAATTATGTCAATGGGGAGATGAGTATACTGTGTTAAATAAGATTTGAACAAGTTAATACCTTCTGAATGAGGGATATTCATGTATTAAGCTTCGATGTCAAGAGTGACTAAAATAACATCTTTGTGAACAGGTGGGTTATCATGTAACAAGTTAAGAAAATCCCACAAATCTCTTAAGTAAAACTTGTATAGTTGCACAAGAGGTTTAAGTAAAATATCCAGAAATTATGCTATACCCTCCGTTTTGGTCCTTTTATTAGATACTATATGTTGAAAGGGGGGTTCTTTTTGATTTCTGTGTATCTTGGGAATTCCAAAGAATTTTCCCAAATGTGGATTGTGCACAGAAATAAATCTAGCTTCAGCATCAGATATAGCTTCTTTTTTGACTAAAGAAGAAATGGTTTTGTCAATTTTTTTAAAAGCTCTGTTAACATCAGACATATTAACAACAAGAGTAATATTCACAGTTCTCTAAGTCTTTACGTAAAGTTAAAATATATTTGTGCTCTTCAATTAATACTACACCAGATCCCTTATCTGCTCTCATGATACGGATAGATTTGTCTAGATGTAAATGATTCAAAGCTAGCATTTCCTCTGTAGATAAATTAAGCAATTTAAAATAAGTATTATTAGACAACAATTTTCTTAAATCTTTCTCGCACATTTTCAAGAATATGTGTAAAGTGTTGCATAAAGGTGGATTAAAAAGACTTTTTTAATGGGTAAAAGGGATACATGGTTGCTATCATCAAAAACAGAATCATTATCATCTACTAAACTAGTGTCTTTCTGACATAACAATTTTAAGTTTAACTTTCTAACAAACAGTCTAAGGTCCAATAAAACAGTGGAAATGTCCACTCTATATGCAGGAATGAAAGAAAAACCTTTCTTTAACATGCTAAGCATATGAACAGAAAGGACTCTATTAGAGAGGTTAAAAACTTCAGTGTCCATAATGTTATTGGTAGCACCATATAGATGGTTCGAATCTACTATCAGCAGACTGCTAAGTCCCTTGTGGAAGTCCTCTCTGCATCCCTTTCCCTCCCTTGGAAGGAGCTCAGTCTAGGTTGTTCAAGTTGTTCACTGACACTGACCATTTACCCATTAAAAAAGTCTTTTTAATCCATCTTTATGCAACACTTTATACATATCACCATTCTCCAACCAGATCTATTAGAATTAAGGCCAATTCTACCCCATGGCTATCCAATGAAACCAAACATAAAATTCATCACAGAAATAAATATTGGGCCAAATGGAGAATCACTAAAAACGCTGTTGACCAACACACCTTTAGACAACTTAGAAATGACACTAAGAAGGCCATACTTTCTGATAAAAAACTACTACTTACAATTTCAACAACCTAATCACAACAACCCACAAACATTCTGGGCTAGCATTAAGCAGTTATTCCATCCAGGTCAATCCACTACACCAAACCCTCAAAATACATTCCAGAAAAACCCCATCCATACAGCTAATACCTTCAATACCTTCTTTACAGATGCTATCCAAACACTAGCTAGTCAACTATCACCTAATACCTTCACACTACCTTCTTACACATCATCTCCACCTCCTCCTTTTCCCAACCACACTTATTCAAAACCTTTTGAATAAAGTGAAACCATGCTCTCCTTCTGCAGACCAACTGCCTTCTGAATTTCTACAGTTATCATCCAAGGCGATTGCCTACCCTATTTCCATACTGATCAATAGAACTATAAGTGAAGGTCACATCCCCACCTTATGGAAAGTCTCCAATGTTATCCCCCTGCATAAAGGTGGACACTCCACTGAGCTATCAAACTATCGCCCTATTGCCCTACTCTCTCCTTTAGCTAAGATTATGGAGAAATGTATCCACAGGCAATTACTCCACCACTTAATTGAAAGCAATTTACTTTCCAACTGTCAACATGGTTTCAGACCCTCACACAGCACTACCACTGCCCTCCTTTCCTTTACTGATTACATTAACAAACAACAAAACCTAAATAATCTTTCTTCCGCTCTATTTATCGACCTGTCTAAAGCATTTGACATGGTAAACCACCAGATTCTCATAAGCATACTAAAATCTCTGTCATTAGACCCACTTTCCATAAAATCGTTCCAATCCTACCTTGACAAACGACAGCAAGCAGTACTATGGCATAACACTCTATCCACCCATCTACCCATTACCTTAGGTGTCCCTCAGGGGCACATACTAGGACCTCTCCTCTTCTCCATATTTACAAATGACCTTCATCTAGCTATCCCCCAAGCCACTTGCATACAATATGCTGACGACTCCACACTACTATGCTCAGCTACATCCTCCCAAGACCTTCACTCTCTCACCCAGAAGGTATTCAACATAGTTGAACAATGGTTCACTCAGCATTGCCTTCTTTTGAACCCAAAGAAAACCAAACTCCTCCTCTTCACTCCTACTCAAAAGTCCTCTCCTCTTCATTTCTCTGTAACATCCAACAATGGTTCCATAATATCTCCAGACTCTACCGGCAAATGTCTAGGTGTCACCATCGACAACAATCTGAACTTCGACATCCATATCAACAATACTATAAAGACTGTCAACAAAAAAATTGGCACTCTCTATAGGATTAAACCCTTCCTTTTTCCTACTGCCAAAACTAATATAGCTCACACTCATTTGATCTCTACACTCCTTTATGTTTCTCCAATTTTTACTAATTTATCCAAGACTATCTTCAGCAAATTGGAATTGGCCTATAATAACATTGCAAGATTTGCAACAGGAAACCCGTTTAGAACCCACCATTGTATAAATCTAAATCAGCTAGGATGGTTAGAACTACAACACCTGATTAAATTTCACCACCTAACCATTGCCCACAACATTCTTTACAAACCTTCAAATACTCCTAGTTCATCTAGCCTTATCACCCCCTATAATAATCTGAAGTCTTTACACTCATCACACAAACTTCTTGTACACACCTCTAAATCTAATAACAGGGCTGGGGATTCTCTCTTTTCTAATACTGTAGGTAAATCCTGGAATCTTCTCCCTAATGACCTCTCCTCACTTACTTCCTTATCACTCTTCAAAAACAGACTTAAACTTTACCTCAAATCATACTGGCTATGCCCCTGTACCAAATCGGACTAGTCATCTATCTCTTTAACCTTGACCTTGCCTATCCTGTGCTTACTATCCACTGTTACATCTTCCTTCTTATTATATTTTTCTCATGTCTCCCTATTTTATACCATTTCACTCCTCTTTACATACCTTTTTTCAAGTTAATTCTTAGTAACATCACTACAAAACTAACTTCCTTTCTCTACTATTGACTTTACCTGTACGATGTCCCTGTACCTTTCAATTTGCACTGTTTATGACTCTTGTCCTCTTTACACACCCTGTGCTAACCTCTATGCTTTACAACACGTTACCATTGCTTGATTATTTTTATTATATTTTTATTATATTTGCTATTTTTTATTACAAATTTTGCTTTTTGTTGTTTGTAATTGTATTTGTATTTTATCATGTCTTGGAGCTTACCTCCCTGGGCCTCTACTGAAAATGGACGTATATCCAGTTAGACTAGCCCGGTCAAGAAATGTAAAATAAATAAATAAAATAAATAATAAATAAATATTCTTGAAAATGTGTGAGAAAGATTTAAGAAAATTGTTGTCTAATAATACTTATTTTAAATGGTTAATTTATCTACAGAGGAAATGCTAGCTTTGAATCCTTTACATCTAGACAAATCTCTCCGTATCATGAGAGCAGATAAGGGATCTGGTGTAGTATTAATGGAACAGGACAAATATATTTTAACTTTACGTAAAAACTTAGAGAACTGTAAATATTACTCTATTGTTAATATGTCTGATGTTAACAGAGCTTTTAAAAAATTGACAAAACCATTTCTTCTTTAGTCAAAACAGAAGCTATATCTGATGCTGAAGCTAGATTTATTTCTGTGCACAATCCACATTTGGGAAAATTCTTTGGAATTCCCAAACTACACAAAAATCAAAAGGAACACCCTTTCGACATATAATATCTAATAAAAGGACCAAAACGGAGGGTATAGCACAATTTCTGGATATTTTACTTAACCCTCTTGTGCAACTATCCAAGAGATTCATGGGATTTTCTTAACTTGTTACATGATAACCCACCTGTTCACAAAGATATTATTTTAGTCACTCTTGACATCAAAGCTTTATACATGAATATCCCACATTCAGAAGGTATTAACTTGTTCAAATCTTATTTAACACAGTATACTCATCTCCCCATTGACAGAATTGACACCATACGCACTTTGATTACATTGGTTTTAAACAATATTTTTTTTTCATTTTGATAACTGCATTTTTCAACAAATTAAAGGGGTAGCCATAGAATCTAAGGTTGCCCCTGCCTTCACAAATTTGGTCTTAGCCGCTTGGGAATTAAACAATCTAGTTCATCTCCCAGGTTACACTTTTG
>NC_056739.1:249452054-249467054 GCF_019279795.1 Protopterus annectens | reverse complement strand
ACCTGCATAATAACAATTAAAAGGAACTGGAGCGAAGTGTCAGTGTCATAATGAATAAGGCAGTAGTAAGCAGGTTTAAGCATAAATAAGCACCAGTAAGCGTGTTTAAGTGTGTTTGCGTGGGGGTATGGATTGCCCTACAGACACACACACACACACACACACACACACACACAGATATATATATATATATATATATATAGTTGCAGACATATATATATATATATATGTGTGTGTGTGTGTGCGCGCAGATATACACAGATATACAGCTATGATAGGAAACAGCACACAAGAATGACATATGTTCACAGGCTATGCCAATGGAAGTGAGGGGCCCAAGCAAGAAACATGTAACACGTAGCATGACCTCCCTCCCCCAGCCGGACAGAGGAAACATACACACAAACCCACAAACAATGTAAATAGTCCACTGCTCCCCAGACCACAGGCAGGATACAACCGGGGGGGGGGGCAGAGTGCACCCGTGAAATCTAAACTTGGAACACACAGGAGCGTCCCTTGCGGCATGCCCCAAAAATTGATATATAACCAAAGAAAGCCGATACGATGACCATTCTGGCTGTGGTGTGTACATACCTGGAATACAAAGGTGGGAAAGCCTGATGACCCATGGGTAGAGACAACGTATGACATGGGTCCCGTGAAGTGGAGAGTGGGCAGCGTGTAGTGGTGTGTTCAGATCCGACCTGCACCCAGAGTAAGGATGGGTGCAGTAGAGGAGGTGCGGGTTGGAGAACTATGGGTAGCTTGTTATGGGTCTAGGTGCGCAGGTGTTTGCTGATGTGGGCCTATACGGACAGCCCCAGGGATGTGAGTGAAAGTGTTCATTGTGCAGAGGAGTTGCCCAATGAGCAGCCACACCCACTACGAGTCCCACTGTAGCAAAGTCTAATCTACATGGCAGAGAATGGAATAACCAGATGTAGATGTATATATGTAGATGAATGTGTGTACATATCTACCCATAGCGACATGGAGATATATCGCTTCCTCTCTGTAGTACAAATGTATACATACAGAGACAGAATACATATACATACCCACATATAGATATATACATATGCAGACACCCATATGTTGTTAGATATACATAGACAGCAATATATAAATATATACACGTATGCATTCATATACAGATATATCTGTATATAGTAATGTAGCTATATATATATATATATATATATATATATATATATATATATATATATATATATATATATGTGTGTGTGTGTGTGTGTGTGTGTGTGTGTGTGTGTGTAAATATACACATGTAAATAGCTAGGATATGATACAGCAGTTACGACTTACATATGTTCACAGGCTGTGCAAATGGGAGTGAGGGGTCCAATCAGTAAACGTGTAACATGTAGCATCAATCACTCCCCACCTAGACAGGTGAAACATACAAAAACATGATACAAGTAAACACACCACTGCTTCCCAGACCACAGCCAGGATACTACCAGTGGGAGAGACCTGCCAGGTCTAATCTTGAAACAAAGACATCAGTGTCCATTGTGGGGCATCCCAAAAATTACTGATCATCGGAGTCAGTCCTTGTAATGATTCATCAAACCAGGCTGTAGACATACATGGACCAGTAGTTTGTGCAAGCCTGATAACCCATGGGTCGACACAACGTTCGACATGGGTCCTGACTCGTGGAGAGTGGACAGTGTGTAGTGGTGTGATTAGACCCCTCCCGCACCCACAGTAAGGATGAGTGCTGTAGAGGAGGGGCAGGTGGGAGAATTATGGGTATGCAATTATGGGCCTGGGCATGCAGGTGTTGGCTGGCGTAGTTGTATTAGGACTGCCCTGGGGATGTAAGTAATATTCCGAAATGGGCAGAGCTTATGCCCATATCTCTCATCCCCTAAGAGCAAAACCACTGGGAAGAAAAGAAACCATTGGGGGAACAAATAGGGACAGAAAGCACATATTCCACTTACAACCTTAGAAAGCCGACAGAATAATAGGTATGCATTAGCATGACTCGGCTGAAGGATGTGGGGTCCTAAACCCAATTACTTGTCTGTATTTAATGGTGTCAGTTCCCAGGTACTTGCCAGACATGTGCAGATTGTAAAAGGAACACACCAATAGTATGAAGCAAACTCTGGACAGGCCACAGATTCTGTACAGTCGACCGGCATGCTTACGCCTAATGGGCAGCCATTCCCGATATGGGTCCCACCACATCACAGTCCAGTTTAAATGGCTAAGTACGGTATGACCATATGTGTCATTGCATAACCCACTACACAGCATCTACGAACACGTGGTCGCTACACCCAACTGTAGGCATGTAAGCCAATGTAATAGGCATCACAAGGTATTATTATAGTCCTCACTGCCACCCAGGGTGTGAGTGTCAGATGCAAACACCAAATGCAGTGCATTTGCAAGTGCGGGAGCAAGCGGCTGTAAGCCTTTTTGGCCGACGGTATGTGAGTATCACACTGGTGAAGCAATGCAGAGGCTAACTGAGTGTAAGAAACTGTAACCAGAGGTTAGCATTGCTTAGCGCCACGCAAACCCGCACACACCCACTCACAACTGCTTTAAAGTGCCTTAATCACTCTGTACCCAACAGCTCGTGTTCTGGCCAGCAACAAAATGAACAGCCTCTGCAAGGCTAGAACTCAGGACCCTGTACAACACAGTCACAGTAGCTAACCACTACACCATGATAGCAATACATACAAAGGAGGTATCAGCAAACTAATCCTCACCACAGGGAAATCAAATGAAACATGTGAACTGAATCTATGTACAGTGTAATGTTCTATAACTTGCCACAGACCATATATATGTGAATTGGAGTACTGCAGTAAACATAGAGTTGAGGTGTCACTGTAATAATGTTATGAAGTTCCCAGGACCCCATACAGTGTATGTACACATGAATGACTGATACCAGACACATATATAACCTGTAATGAATAAGGCATAGCTTAGTCTTTTCGAAACCGGCCAATTACGGAAAAGTGTGGGAATCCAGCCCTACTTAAACTGAAGAGGTGGGAATATGGCTCGTAACTCGTTATAGCATCCCCCTGCAGGCAGAATGGCTGGAGTGGGAGAAGGCACTCATTTTAGAGTGCAGAGCTGGGGTATCCAGGAGTCCAAATTCATGGTATGGCTCCTGGTAAAGCACCATGACAGGAGACTACTGCAGGGCCAGTACCAGGGCTCGCAGTACAAAATGGAGGCCTGGAACAGTCTCACCCTTGACCTCACTAGTGCCACAGGTATCACCCGGACTGTTGAGTAGGTCAGGCACCACCATGCAGACCTGAAGTGGCAGAGGGGGGATGTCCTGGAACAGTGGATCCAGGAAGCAAGGCAGATGCAGAATGCCCCAGAACTGAGTAAGTACTCCTTCCACTACGTAGTTAACAATTGCCTAGCTTGGGTATACTATGGATAGGTATGGCTAAATATCACTATACTTCTCTGACAGCTGCAGATGAGTGTGCTGTGAACCAGCAAGCCTATGATGCTAGGCTGCAAAGGATGCATCGCGAGGCAGGTTAGTAAATAGCCTGCATGTACTGTCATAACAAATAAATGTAGGAGCCTCAGAAAGTGTTGTACAAGTATACAGATTTGTGTAATATCCTGCGAATAAAGATGTAACCCCTGCATTGCTTCTGTTTACTCTGCAGTCATATGTTGTTGTACTGTTGCAGTTATTAAATAGTACTGTTGTAGTAAGCAGTGTTACCCACACTGTGGTATGCAGATAAAATGTGTATGATGTGCTGTATAACAATGTTGGAAGTGCAAACAGGTCAGTCATATTAGATTAAATACATTGCAAAGCCTCACAACAATTGCCTGATAGCATAGTGTACAGTGATCTTAACTGTAATGCTTTTGTCACACTCAGCAGGGCTTTGGATCCCAGGAGCGCCAGTGAGTTGTATGCATAATCATTCCACACAACTGCACACAGTTTGTTAGAAAGTTCAGAGAGAAAGCTGTATGCATATATACACCTAACAACTGTACAGATTATGCTAGAATGCTCAAATAGAAAGTGGTATGCATATTCATACCCCTCAACTGTTCCAATCTGCCCAGTATGTCCTGATAAATGGTCCACATCACCTGCCTTTTGCCCTGTTCCCCTGACAAATTAGTGTGATGATCCAAGAAATGTAGGCAGCTGTAAATGACATATAACTGATAGTCAGACTTGTACATAGTCAGAGAATGTACATGCAAACATACCTGTCATCCCAGCATCTCACCCAAAGTGTATGACAGCAGTCAGCAGTCTCCAAACATATTGCATTACACCTGCATCTTGTCAAGCCTGTACGTAAGACACAGGTCCCATACATACTAATCTACAAACATACCATTGTACAATATAATGCCATTGGGTAGTGTAATAATACATATAAGGGACAGACCACTGCAGTGACTACAAATGTGTAAACTACAAGGATTTATTAGTTGTTAATTGAACTCTCTCTCTCTGTCCCCCTACCATATTTGCAAAAATAATCGATTTACACAACTCATTTGGTATGTCTGTACTCCTAACCTTTGTTGGGACATATGTCCTATTGGTTTATAAATATTCACATCTGTTTCTATGCATGTGTCCTGTTGCCATCAATGAAACCTGCATGTTGTTGTAATGGCCACTGTTTACCCATATATGCATGTGTTCTGCCTGTTCTGCAACTATTTTATATCTGGTGCCCTGGGTAATGGTAATACCTATGCATGCTGTTATAACTAATCGTGAATGCTGTTGACTATTTCTAACCCATATCTGCCTTAAACATGCTACAACATAGCTCGTGTGGGAAGCTCGGTCCCAGCGGACCCACCTGTTCCACATCAGCTGGCCATGGCACCGGGCACCAGCACATCTGGGGCCCAGCCTGGGACCTCCTTGTCCATTGGCCCTGCAACACCATCAGGTGAAACCGCCGCAGGGGATGGGGCCTGCCCCCCCCCGGGAGTGGGAGCAGACAGGAACCTGTCACCAGTGGTACGGTCTGGGCTGTGGTGCTTAGGGAGCTTGACAGGGAGATTCGAGACCACCTATGCCAGCTTGAGGGCCGAGTGGTGAGCCTGCCCCTCCTACACAGCCCCCAGCACAGCCACCTTCTGGGCTGTGAAGGTGCAGTGGTGACTGCCCATGGGTGGGAACCTCAGTCCCACTGTATCCATTTGTGGGCTCATGGGCTTGCGACTTCCAAACACCCCTCCCCGTCCAAGGTGTTTCTCCTCCACGTGTCATATACCTCCACTGTACATGTCTTGTTTGTCTTGTCTGTCATCCTACCCAACCTGTCCTCCCTGATCATACCTACTCTCCTTTCCCTACATCCCACTCTCACCTAAAAGTAAAAGAAAATAAGGGCAATCTGTTCATGCAAAAAAAAGCACGCCCCATACATAGCTGTCCATTTCACACACATGTCCACTGGACACATGTAAACATTTCTAATTGGCATCACAACATACTATTGTTGTCCTAACCCCTCTATCAGGGTTGTGAGTGTCCAAATGTACCGCTGAATTTACTGCATATGCACAACTGTTGCTGTAGAAGAAATGGACAGCTATGGATCTTCCCTACACCCTTCCTGCACATCCCTAGCTACCTTGCCTACTGTCTTTCCCTCTTTGTGCCCCTTTTTCACCACTTTCCTATCACCCCTTTTTTCTTTTCTTTTAAAGAAATTAGCATGGGGGTAAGCAGGAGTAAGCACTTTTAAGCAGCAGTGAGCGGGTTACAGCCTGTTTGCATGGGGGTAAGCACTGCCTACACAGGTTAAGTAATCAAGAAGGTAACTGAATGTAAGGAACTGTAACCAAAAGTAACCACTGCTTACCGTCACACAAACCCACGCACACCCGCTCACAACTGCTTAAAAGTGCCTTAATCACTCCGTATCCAACAACCCTTGTTCTGCCCAGCAACAAAATAAACGGCCTCTGCATGGCTCGAAACCAGGACACTGCACACCACAGCCAACGTGATTTACCACTAAGCCATGGCAGATATACAGACATCGGATGTTATCACAAACATAGCATCAGGCACAGTCGT
Source organism: Protopterus annectens (assembly GCF_019279795.1). Classification (NCBI taxonomy): domain Eukaryota; kingdom Metazoa; phylum Chordata; order Ceratodontiformes; family Protopteridae; genus Protopterus; species Protopterus annectens. The sequence goes on along the minus strand of NC_056739.1, from coordinate 249,460,951 downwards.
TGAACAGTATAGGAAATGTATTCGATTATGTAGATATATGTGTGTGTGTTTATGTCCAGATGTATATACATACATAGATATAGATATATATAGATATATCAAGAACATACCATGTGACAACAAAGCAGTAAAAAAGAATGGAAAGGGAAACATCAGCAACTCCTGTATTATGTAGTGGTGTTGTCCTATGTAATATCAAGACTCCCTCAGACATGTGTCATTAATACATGCAAACATTAAATACATTACTTTCAGAATTTCATTTACAGTAACAAAACAGGTCCTGTCCAATCATTATGTGAGAACAGTACTCTTGCAAGGTGCTGTGTGCAACATCATCATCATTAAAAAGTTAAATGGGGTAACCATAGAGGGACCGGTAGTTTCGTGTGTACAATGGGGTCATCTCCATCACGTGTACCTGGAACTTTTAGGAGTCATGTGCATACCAGGATCATGTGCCTGAGAGAGGGTTGAGGACAACAGTAGTATGTTGTGATGCAAGGTACAAAGGTTACATGTGTCCAGTGGACATGTGTGTGAAATGGACAACTATGTATATGTCAAAAGTTGTTCTGGGAACAGATTGGCCTTTTGTTTCCATTTTCGTAAGGTGAGAATGGGATGTTGGGGAAGGAGAGTAGGTATGCTCGTGGAGGATAGATTGGGTAGGATGACAGACAAGACAACATATAGGGGTGGTATATGACACATGTGGGGGGTGCACCTTGGACGGGGAGGGGTGTTTGGCAGTCACAAGCCCATGAGCCCCCAAATGGAAACAGTGGGACGGAGGTCCCCACCCATGGGCAGCCACCACTGCACTGTCACAGCCGCAAAGGTGGCTGTGCTGGGAGCTGTCTAGGAGGGGCAGGCTCACCCTCTAAATGTGACACTCTGCCCTTGAGCTGGCGTAGCTGGCCTCAAAATCCCTTATTGAGCCCCGGAAGCACCACAGCCTGGACTGCATGATGGCTGACAAGTTCCTTGCTGGACCTGCTCCCAGGAGGAGCAGGTCCCATCCTCATTGGTGGTTCCAACAGAAGGTGGTGTAGAGCCAACAGAGATGGAGGTCCAAGGCTGGGCCCCAGACATGCTGGCACCCGGTGCCATGACCAGCTGAAGTGGGACAGGTGGTACTGCCGGGACCTCCAATCCCATACAGCCTATACTGTTGCAGTTTTAACACAGATAAGGCTTAGTAATAGTCAACAGCAGTCAGGATTACTTATAACAGTATGCATAGATATTACCATCAACTCAAAATAACAGATGTCATACATTCGCAGAGGGAGCACAACACATGCATATATACTGCATGACATCTGTCCAAAGCGTAGATGACTTGTGACTGCAGCTATGAATAGTGGCCCACTATTGGCATGTCACTGTGATAACCTCAGACAGTGACTGTCATACCACTGTTTCATGTGATGTATGTCCAGTCAGGGATGTGATGGCAGTAACTCTCATTACTGTCATGTACTGACTGCAATCCTCACACTATACTTCTGCAGTTCACAGATGTGTGTTCTGTGAGTAACACAAGAAACAAATGGATCCACACACTGACCAGTCCACAGATGACCCTACAGATGGGGGTCTCCTCACAAACAGAGCACTGTCTTGTCAATTATTAAAACATGCAGCATGCAGACTAGCCATTACCACACACAACTTGTAAAATTGGCAGTAGTCTGAATGAAGCATAGCTACACTTACATGCTGTAGTCTTGTCTGGCACATCACCCTCCCATCTTTAGGCTATTTTCCACTGTGTATGTCATTTGAGGAATATCCAGATTTCATTTGTGATGTTGTTGACCAAACACCAGATCCAGGCTCTACTCACAGCGACTGTCATGGGCTAACACCAACATGATGTTGCTAGATATTGCACTGTGTTTCCATGCAATTGGCTATGGGAATGTCACCACAGCTGTTCCAAATGTAATCAGCTAGAGGAGGATTGGAATAGGTGCAGAGGCCATCACCTGATCATGACCATCACTTAAAAACACAAGCTGCTGCTGAGCAGGTTTACATCTCCACATCCACCAGAGAATGTGTGTGAGGGACAGACAGAGGCAAAGTACATCAGAGAAGGGCTGGGAGACTAAAACCTAAGCATCATCTGTCACACACCTACCAGTACAGGGGTTCAAACCCCTGACTGACTAGCCATTACTATTACAAGTGCATGCAGTTACTCCATTGCCACATAGCTGACATGTTGGTGTGCTGTAAGAACATATATGTGTGCTGGTGAGTGACATCTGCAACAGAGATATAGTAGACATACATTAGGTGTAGCACACATGGCTGTCCACATGAACAGATGTCATTGTCAACACAACCACACTCTCTAAGGGACTCAGACACATTTGCACACTTTGGCAGGCTCATAAATACACTTCCTAACTACTTAGTTTGCCACACTACAGTAATGCACAGGTATTACCTGCACCACAGGGGTTATCCTGAGGGCATGTGAACATGTCTGACATCAGTCAGTATGCCAATGGAAGTTATACTGGATATGACTGTGGTTGGGAACAACATAGCACACACACAAACTCAAGGTGCCAGTACTGACATGCATGTATGCATTGGTTCATGGGTCTGTAGTGGTTGGCTGTGCAAGATGGCTGTACAAGGCTGGGTTAGGGGTAATACTTGGCTTCAGGCCACCTGACAATGGTCTGCAGTGTGGTTCAGTGGTGTAGTGTCTGCAATGTCCCAAACAGATGGGTATTGTATAAACTGTCCTGTCATCCTGGTTACCATTGTGTGTGGCCATTGCTTTGCAATGCATGCCATGTCTGTGTTTGATAGTCATTGATATGGACATTGCCCAGGATGTGCATGTCCCACATTAATGTACAGTGACATGTTTAAGTGTTCCTGGTTTGCCTGGCACATGTTGTGTACACAGACTGTTATCATCAGATGTACCAATCCTGGCCTGGTGTGGCAGGACCTGCTAATAGACAGCAGGCTGACCCTGCACCTGCATTGATAGCATGATACAGGTATTCCCTGGTGTCAGTGGAATCTGTCCACAGAGGGCATGTGTGTAAGGTATTGTATGTCCTTTGTGGATCACATTTGATGACACCACATATGTTGCAGGCATCCAGTGGGGAACATAGCGAAGGTGCATTGTCACAATTATGTGCCTATTGTACTGGTGGACAGGGTGCCATGCCCTCTGCAGCCCACTGCATTCACACCATGCCTACTATCTGTCAACAATGTGCAGGGTAATTGCAACATAGCAGGATTTTCTAGGCAAGTGTGTTTGTGTATGACACATGGGTTCAGACCGTATTCTGGGTAATAGTAGGGGAGCATACTTTGTTCACAAGGTCTTTTGCCAGATGTAGCGGTATGGCTTGTCAACTCAGTCTCTTGGCTATTTGAAATCTGTAATCCTCATGAGGTGGACATTGTGACATATAATATGGCCACCATATAGGAAAACTACAAAAACTGTTCCTCAACATGTCCAGTGGTTACACACTCACAGCCACCTCCACACAGGCTCTGACTGTCAAACACACACACACACACCTGCCGCGTCTTGGAATAGAACTCCTACCTAACTAGTTTATCACACTACAGCATTATGCAGTTATAGCATGCACTACGGAGATTACTGGGCTACCCCATCCCCAAAGGTGTATTTCACAAGGAATGATGTCAGCAAGGTTACCAAAGTAGGGCAATTTGAATTTCCTGCAAGTGAGTAGCCCAAAATGAATTGCTCACAAAACAGACAGTGAGACACACGCAACTGACATGTGTGAGTATAGAACCCAAGACCAAGATCTATATCATACTATGGCATGGACATGTTATAGGTGACACCACAAGGATTACTAGGGAACTCATTCCACAGAGGTGTATTTGACAAGGAATGACATCAGCAGGATCACCAACGTAGGGCATTGTAAATGTCCTGTGAGTGAGTAGGCTATAATGCATTCCTCCCTACACAGACATTGAAACACACAGAAAACACATAACTGCCATGGTTGTGGATGGAACCCTACCACAGTTCTAAATCACACTCCAACAGTACGCAGTTACCCGGTGCGCTACAGAGATTACTGGGTTAGAGTGGTCCCAGAGGAGTATTTCTAGGTGGGTGACATCAGCACCCTTGCCAAAGTTGAGTATGTGAATTGTGCATACTCTAAAAAGCATTGTTCCCTTCTCAGGCATTCAGACACACACACACACACACACACACACACACACACACACACACACACAGTTGGCAAGTCTGGGTTTAGAATACCTACCAAACTAGTTTATGACACTACAGCATTATGCAGTTACAGAACGTGCTACAGAAATTACTGGGTTACGGCAGTCCCAGAGGTGTATGTCTAGGTGGGTGACATCAGCAGGATTGCCAATGAAGGGCATTTCAAGTGTACTGCGAGTTGTACATGTCCTTTATCTGTGCATACCAGCTGCTTACTGTCACGAAAACACATTTACACCCACTTACAACTGCCGAAAAGTGTCTTATTCTGTCCTAAGTGACATTATCAACAACCCTTGCAGGTCTTGAACCCTGGACCATGCACACCAAGGTAACTGGACTTACCACTAAGCCATCTGGATTGTATACATGTGTCATGGTTTTTATAATACACATTTTACTACAGGTATTCCACAGTACTGAAAACAAAGGGGAAAGTCACTTTGTGTACATATGTACAGTACCCTTGAATGTACTGTACTCTGTGAAACAACATAGACAAGTCTACATATGTACAACTGTTATAACTAATTACTAAATACATATATATGCACTTACAGGATGTGTATACACACACACACACATATATGTATATACATATATATACACACATATATATATATATATATATATATATATATATATATATATATATATATATATATGCATATACACAGACCCAGCTATAGCCATATATATAAACATGTCTGAACACCCTTTGTGACACAGAAGGGATCCAAAGGAACTGACGTGTACATAAAACAGAGGCATCTCTTGTTTTATAACATTTAAATCATAATCAGTTCACCAGAGAAGGGATGGTTGTTGTGTATGTGGAGTATGGGGTGGGGAATGATGGCCAAGGAAATATACTCTGGGTATTGTGGAGTTTGGGCGGGGGAATGATGGGTATGGACATGCACCCCAGTGATCACTTCTGTGTCACTGCTCGACAGTGGCACAGGAAAACAAAACTACCCAACTGTAGTTGTTCTTGACTTTATATTCTTTTCTATTCCTAACTATGTAATAATTTGTAGACTCCACTCACCACAGATGACTACTATGGTGTGCAGCATGTTAAAAGACATAAAGCATGTGAATGCCTGGCTACAGGGTGGTCACACACACACACAAACACAAACTCACCACACACTTGCCAGTATTGTGCATACATGTCTTGCCTATGTAAATGTAACTAGTAGAGTGGTATGCAGTTGGGGTATGTGCCACAGACACCATACAATTACACTTACTCTGATTCGGCTTCTGAGCTGGGTGACATCACAGGACTGATTACTTGCAGTGGGGTGGGGGGAAAAGGGCAGTTTAGCAGATGACAAGGATAAAGGCCAGTGCAAAAAGTGGTTTCTCTTTGGAAAGCAGTAAAACCCACTGTCATGACAGGATGCAGACACAAATACACATACACACACAACCACACTCAGCCATTTGCTGACACACACACACACACACACACACACACACACACACACACACACACACACACACACACACACACACACACACACACACACACACACACACACACCTGCCACATCATGGAATAGAACTCCTACCTATTTTATCACACTACAGCATTACGCAGTTACAGCACACACTACTGAGATTACTTGGCTACCCCATCCCCAAAGGTGTATTTCACAAGGAATGGCATCAGCAGGGTTACCAAAGTAGGGCAATTTGAATTTCCTGCAAGTGAGTAGCCCAAAATGCATTGCTCACAAAACAGACAGTGAGACACACACAACTGACATGTGTGGGTATAGAACCCATGACCAAGATCTATATCACACTACTGCATGGAGATGTTATAGGAGACACCACAAGGATTACTAGGGAAGTTGTTCCACAGAGGTGTATTTGACAAGGAATGACATCAGCAGGATCACCAATGTAGGGCATTGTAAATGTCCTGTGAGTGAGTAGACTATAATGTATTCCTCCCTACACAGACATTGAAACACACAGAAAATGCATAACTGCCATGGTTGTGGATGGAACCCTACCACAGTTCTAAATCACACTCCAACAGCATGCTGTTACCCAATGCGCTACAGAGATTACTGGGTTAAAGTGGTTCCAGAGGAGTATTTCTAGGTGGGTGACATCAGCACCCTTGCCAAAGTTGAGTATGTGAATTGTAAGGAGTGAGCATACTCTAAAAAGCATTGTTCCCTTCTCAGGCATTCAGACACACATGCACACACACACACACACACACACAGTTGGCAAGTCTGGGATTAGAACACCTACCATAGGTTCATAGATTATTACTAAGCTAACTGCCCTTGTGAGCCATTTTAAGCCTAGTCAATTATCCCTTGTGAGACTCGAACCCTGCACCCTGTGTTTGTAAGGCAAACACCTTAACCATTAGGCCACTCTCCCAACCCCAAACTAGTTTATTACACTACAGCATTACGCAGTTACAGGATGTGCTACAGAAATTACTGGGTTACATCAGTCCCAGAGGTGTATGTCTAGGTGGGTGACATCAGCAGGATTGCCAATGAAGGGCATTTCAAGTGTACTGTGAGTTGTACATGTCTTTTAACTGTGCGTACCCACTGCTTACTGTCGTGAAAACACATTTACACCCACTTACAACTGCTGAAAAGTGTCTTATTCAGTCCTAAATGACATTATCAACAACCCTTGCAGGTCTTGAACCCTGGACCATGCACACCAAGGTCACTGGACTTACCACTAAGCCATCTGGATTGTATACATGTTTCATAGTTTTTATAATACACATTTTACTACAGGTATTCCACAGTAATGAAAACAAATGGGACAGTAACTTTGTGTACATATGTACAGTACCCTTGAATGTACTGTACTCTGTAAAACAACATAGACACATCTACATTTGTACAACTGTTATAACTAAATACTGAATACATATATGCACTTACAGGATGTGTACACACACACACACACACACACACACACACACACACACACACACACACACACACGCACACACACGCACACACACACACACACACACACACACACACACACACACACACACACACACACACACACACACACACACATATATATGTGTGTGTGTGTGTGTGTGTGTATGTGTGTGTGTGTGTGCATATACACAGACACAGCTATAGCCATATGTATAAACATGTATGAACACCCTTTGTGACACAGAAGGGATCCAAAGGAACTGACGTGTACACAAAACAGAGGCATCCCTTGTTTTATAACATTTAAATCATAATCATTTCACCAGAGAAGGGATGGTTGTTGTGTATGTGGAGTATTGGGTGGGGAATGATGACTAAGGAAATATTCTCCAGGGATTGTGGAGTTTGGGTGGGGGAATGATGGGTATGGACATACACCCCGGTGATCACTTCTGTGTCACTGCTCGACAGTGGCACAGGAAAACTACATACTCATATGTAGTCATTCTTGACTGTATATTATTTTCTATTCCCAACTATGTAATAATTTGTAGACTCCACTCACCACAGATGACTACCATAGTGTGCAGCATGTTAAAAGACATAACACATGTGTATGCCTGGCTACAGGGTAGTCGCACACACACACAAACTCACCACCCACTTGCCAGTATTGTGCATACACGTCTTGCCTATGTAAAGGTAACTAGTAGAGTGGTATGCAGTTGGGGTATGAGCCACAGACACCATACAATTACAGTTACTCTGATTCTGCTTCTGAGCTGGGTGACATCACAGGACTGATTACTTGTAGTGGGGAGGGGGGGAAAAGGGTGGTTTAGCAGATGACAAGGATAAAGGCCAGTGCAAAAGGTGGTTTCTCTTTGGAAAGCAGCAAAACCCACTGTCATGACAGGATGCAGACACAAATACACACACACACAACCACACTCAGCCATTTGCTGATACACACACACACCTGCCACGCCATGGGATAGAACTCCTACCTAACTAGTTTATCACACTACAGCATTACGCAGTTATAGCACCCACTATGGAGATTACTGGGCTACCCCAACCCCAAAGATATATTTCACAAGGAATGACGTCAGCAGGGTTATCAAAGTAGGGCAATTCAAATTTCCTGCAAGTGAGTAGCCCAAAATGCATTGCTCACAAAACAGACAGTGAGACACACACAACACATCCACAACTGACATGTGTGGGTATAGAACCCATGACCAAGATCTATATCACACTACTGCATGGAGATGTTATAGGAGACACCACAAGGACTACTAGAGAACTTGTTCCACAGAGGTGTATTTGACAAGGAATGACATCAGTAAAATCACCAACGTAGGGCATTGTAAATGTCCTGTGAGTGAGTAGACTATAATGCATTACTCCCTACACAGACAGTGAAACACACAGAAAACACATAACTGCCATGGTTGTGAATGGAACCCTACCACAGTTCTAAATCACACTCCAACAGTACGCAGTTACCCGATGCGCTACAGAGATTACTGGGTTACAATGGTCCTAGAGGAGTATTTCTAGGTAGGTGACATCAGCACCCCTGCCAAAGTTAAGTATGTGAATTGTAAGGAGTGTGCATACTCTAAAAAGCATTGTTCCCTTCTCAGGCATTCAGACAGACACACACACACTAC
>NC_056739.1:248976420-248981085 GCF_019279795.1 Protopterus annectens | reverse complement strand
AATTTATAAAAACATAAAATATGAATACTGATCATAAAAACAAATGTTTAAACAAACAATAATGACAAAAAACCACAGAAACATATAAACATATATCAAACAATAAATATATACTGCCATAAAAAACAACCTAAATAAATATATGCAATTAACTAAAGTATACACTAAAATTAAAATTATTCACCCTTTGCCTGTAATATGTTTAAGCTTGAGCACGGGCTTAATTGTACAATAATCGTTAAGACCAGGGTAATTTTGTGCATTTTTTTTAATTTTGCGTTTTGCAACAGATCGTGTGTGACCAACAGGGTATGATTTTGGATGTACATTTGGATTTAAGTGAGCTAAAATGGCAACTAAGATTAGATGCACAAAATTACCCTGGTCTTAACGATTATTGTACAATTAAGCCAGTGCTCAAGCTTAAAAATATTATGGGCAAAGGGTGAATAATTTTAATTTTAGTGTATACTTTAGTTAATTGCATATATTTATTTAGGTTGTTTTTTATGGCTGGAGTGTCCCTTGCGGGACACCACAAAAATTGTCTTGTTATAGGAGGAAGCCCGTGCGATGACCTATCAAGGCAGGGCATGTACATACCCGGACTACAAGGGTAGGAAAGCCCGATGACCCATGGGTTGAGACAACATGCGAGATGGGTCCTGTGAAGTGGAGAGTGGGTAGTGTGTAGTGGTGTGTATATACCCGACCTGCACCCAGCGTAAGGATGAGTGCTGTAGAGGAGGTGTGGATGGGGGAACTATGGGCATGTAATTATGGGTCTAGGCTTGCAGGTGTTTATTGGAGTGGGTCTATTCGGACCGCCCCAGGGATGTAAGCAATAGTGTTCATTGGGCAGAGCCGCTGCCCAACGGGCAGCCACTCCCACTATGAGTCCCACTGCAGCAGTCTATTGTACATGGCAAATAACATAATAACCAGATGTAGATGTAAAAATGTAGAGGTATGTGTGTGTATATATACCCATACCTACATCGAGATATACCTCTCCCTCTCTGTAGTACAAAAGTATACATACATAGACAGAATATATATATATAAATACCCACATATAGATATATACATATGCAGACACCCATACATCCATATGTCGTTAGATATATGTATGTATATATAGATATATATATATGTGTGTGTGTAAATATACACATATATATAGCTAGGATATGATACAGCAGTTATGAATTACATATGTTCACAGGCCGTGCCAGTGAGGGTGAGGGGTCCAATCAACAAACATGTAACACATAGCATCAACCCCCCCCCCCCCAGCTAGACAGGTGAAACATGTAAACCCACAATAAAGGTAAACACACCACTGCTTCCCAGACTACAGGCAGGATACTACCAGTGGGAGAGACCCAAGTGTAATCTTGAAACAAAGACAACAATGTCCCTTGTGGGACACCCCAAAAATTGATGATGATTGGAGTCAGTCCCTGTAATGATTTATCTATCCAGGCCGTGTACGTACATGGACGACAAGGTTGGGCAAGCCTGATGACCCACGGGTCAAGACAACGTACTACATGGGTCCTGAGACATGGAGAGTGGGCAGTGTGTAGTGGTGTGGTTAGACCCCACCTGCACCCACAGTAAGGATGAGTGCTGTAGAGGAGGGGCAGGTGGGGGAACTATGGGTATGCACTTATGGGCCTATGCATGCAGGTGTTGGCTGGCGCAGTTGTATTTGGACTGCCCCCGGGGATGTAAGTAATATTGTGAATTGGGCAGAGCTTCTGCCCATACCTCTCAACCTCTTAGAGCAAAAACTCTGGACAAAACCTAAAATGTTGGGGGGACAGATATTAAATATTTCTCTTACAAACTTAGAAAGCTGACAGAATAATAGGTTTTGCATTAGCATGACTTTTCTGATGGATGTGGAGTCTTAAACTCAAATACCTGTCTTTATTTAATGACTTCAGTTCCCAGGTATTTGCCAGACAGGCGCAGATCTTAAGAGGAATACACCGAAATTATGAAGCAAAACTCTGGACATTATGCAAAAATCTGTACAGTTGACAGGTATGCTTTCGCCTAACGAGCAGCCATTCCCGATATGGGTCCCCCCCTCAGCACAGTCTATTATACATGGCAAAGTACAGTATAACCATATGTGTTGTTGCATAACCCACTACATATATTATTGTAGTCCTCACCCCCACCCAGGGGTGCGAGTGTCCAACACAAACTCCAAATGCAGTGTATATGCACTGCTGCTGTTGTAGACAACATGGCCAGCTGTGGACCTTCCCTGCAGCAGTCCTGCACATCCCTGGATAATTCTGCTCTAACTCCCCCCTTTGTGCCCCATGCTCACCATGTACCTATCCACCCTTGTTCCATTTCTATTAATGTTTAAAGTTACACGTAGGTGACACCCTCTTCCCCCACTATATTGCCAGAATCTGGAACCCCCAACCCACATGTATTATCGCAGCTGTCCCACAGGACACATGTAAATAACACACGAAGAACACCTTGGAATCAAAACACCAAAGTGAGCAGGAAATACGTGACAAAAGACAGTTTAATGTTGTTAGCGCTTTCGGAAATAGACTGTGCTTTTCCTTCTTCAGACATAAAACACTCACATTCAAATGTTTTTAAAAGAACAAATCTAGTGTTAATTAATTAGCTGAAGTGAAAAATCAAGATTTAAAGTGAAATACTCTATTACTTGGCCACTTCTAAATAGTTGCAACCAAAAACAGTTGCATAAAATCCAGCTAAACAACCCTTAGTTTACAGAAATTCATAACAGCCTACATACGTACATTTTAAATACAAATCTAAAATAACAATTAATTTATAATTAATAAAATTGTTACTAAAAAATCTAAAATGCGTGTTCAACAAGACACAATGTGTGTGTACCAATACTAAAGGGAAACTATCAGTAAGAATAATTTAACTTTTCTAAATTCATCTTTTTAAAGACAAAAGCTTTAAAAAACATTTAATCGAAACTTTTCACTTAACATTTCCATAGAGGTAACCACTAAATGGCATGCTGGCTGCTTTAAGCCATTACTAGGAACTGGGGGTTGGGAAGAACTTGATATTCCTGTTGGGGAGGTACAGGTTTCTCTACCTAGTAACACCAACTGTCATATTACAAGTTTTTTATGTACATACAATTTAGACCACTCTTTTACTAGGGAGACCTTATATAAAAATTGGACTCTCCTTATAGAGGATATGTCTCTATACAAAGCCTTTGGCGACAAACCAAAAATTACCTTTAGACGAGGGCAAAACTTAAAAATGTTATTGCAATACTCCACCAACCCATCCCCTAACAATAATAAAAACAAGGGTATGTTTAAGTGTGGCAGGTGTCACCAATGTAAGCACTTAAACTTGAATCATCAATTTAAAATTAGGGACAGGTTTTATAAAACCCAGGGTAAATTCTCATGTGACACAAAAGGAGTGGTGTATTGCGCTTGCTGCCAAGTTTGTAAAGCTTTCTATATCGGGTAAGACCAAAGGAAACTAAGGCAACGATTTATGAACATCTGTATGCTATAAGTAAGAGGGATACAACTAACGCATTGGCTAGGCATATTGATGATTTCCCAGACCACTCCTTTAAGTTTTCAGTATTAAAGCACATAAGCAGATGTGAGAGGTGGCCCTTGGCAAATCAATTTGGAAATTGAAGAATTAAGATGGCAAATTTCCACTGCAGCATATTTGCCCCCAGGGTTGAATGAAACAGTTTCGATTAAATGTTTTTTAAAGCTTTTGCCTTTAAAAAGATGAATTTAGAAAAGTTAAATTATTCTTACTGATAGTTTCCCTTTAGTATTGGTACACACACATTGTGTCTTGTTGAACATGCATTTTAGATTTTTTAGTAACAATTTTATTAATTATAAATTAATTGTTATTTTAGATTTGTATTTAAAATGTACGTATGTAGGCTGTTATGAATTTCTGTAAACTAAGGGTTGTTTAGCTGGATTTTATGCAACTGTTTTTGGTTGCAACTATTTAGAAGTGGCCAAGTAATAGAGTATTTCACTTTAAATCTTGATTTTTCACTTTAGCTAATTAATTAATTAACACTAGATTTGTTCTTTTAAAAACATTTGAATGTGAGTGTTTTATGTCTGAAGAAAGAAAAGCACAGTCTATTTCCGAAAGCGCTAACAACATTAAACTGTCTTTTGTCACGTATTTCCTGCTCGCTTTGGTGTTTTGATTCCAAGTTTGTCTTTTTGCCTTTCGTGTTTGTTTGGTACATGAAGGAACACCACAAGCACACTTGGATCAGCACAGGCTCACCACCTTGCAAAATCCTCCTCCCACAACTTACATTCTATACCACTACATCAACTAGTGAAACTGACATCTCTTGTCCTGCTTTGCATGCAAATCCCAACATCCGACAAACCTTCCCTATTGCTCCCCATCCAATTATTCCTACAGGCTACTATACAGTTACAATGTCACCCCCACTACCGACCTACCTACTTCTTCACTATCCCCCTCTACTGTACCACACAGGTATGGAATAACTACACCTACCCCAAATGCCTGCATGTAACCTAGCCAGAACTGTTAAACTGGAATCCATCACCTTAAACTGACCTTTGTCAACAGTCATACCTGACATGTAAACCTGACCAA